>NW_026512282.1:339599-343394 GCF_027579735.1 Bombina bombina
ATGCACAAGCACTGCTATAGACTCACTATGCACAAGCATACTATAGACTCACTGTACACAAGCATACGATAGACTCACTGTACACAAGCACTACTATAGACGCACTATGCACAAGCATACTATAGACTCACTATGCACAAGCATACTATAGACTCACTATGCATAAGCATACTATAGACTCACTATGCATAAGCATACTATAGACTCACTGTACACAAGCACTACTATAGACTCACTGTACACAAGCACTAATATAGACTCACTGTAAAAAAAAAAACGACAGGGGTTATTGACTACGCCCGTAAAAGAAAACAAGCTTACTATAAAGGGACCGCCTAACAAAGGACCCAGCTAATTACGTGAGAAAAAGTGACAGAATAGGAGGGCCAAAGGCTAAAGTAATCTATCAGGGCTATAAAAGAAACCTGCAACAGATAATGTTGCAGTGGGCCACTTAAAGACAAAAGATACAAAAAATGGTCACCAATCTAACAAATAGATAGTGGCCTATAACAAATAAATATTGGTAGCAGATATAAAAACAGATATTATTTAATTGTAGCAGATATAAAAAACAGAAATATTTATACAGTTTACTAAATCTGGCTAAGCATAAGCAGATACATTAGGACCTGTGATAAGTGTGTGCAAATTATGTGCCAGATATAGTGAGTTACAAATAAATAACAGACATTGGCGTATATACAATGTACTATAATACAGTCAAGTGGGTACCCAAGTGAATAAACGCCCCTCTTGGGGCAAAAAATGATGAATTGAAAAATGCAAAAATAGTGTACAAAAAGCGTCTCTGATGAGTGTTTTTAATAATCCCACTGACAGTCTGTTCTTAGAACATAAAAGTGAAAGGATCCTGAATATTGTCCTTTAGAATTTACTGAGATAATATCCTAAAAGGATGTCCTTAATAGTGCTGCAACAGCCTTGGTGGTGCGGAACAGCTAGGTATAACAACCAGTGGATATGCTCAGCCTGTAACAGTAAAAACAAATGCAAAAACCATCTAACCAAGAGAGTAAAATAGGGAATTAACTCACCAGTGAAGAATACAAGCCTGTGTAACACATATTTATTTGTTATAGGCCACTATCTATTTGTTAGATAGGCCACCATTTTTTGTATATTTTGTCTTGAAGTGGTCCACTGCAACATTATCAGTTGCAGGTTTCTTTTATAGCCCTGATAGATTACTTTAGCCTTTGGTGCTCCTATGCTATAGACTCACTGTACACAAGCATACTATAGACTCACTGTACACGAGCATACTATAGACTCACTGTACATGAGCATACTATAGACTCACTGTACACAAGCATACTATAGACGCACTGTACACGAGCATGCTATAGACTCACTGTACACGAGCATACTATAGACTCACTGTACACAAGCATACTATAGACTCACTGTACACAAGCATACTATAGACTCTCTATACACAAGCATACTATAGACTCTCTGTTACGGTTACCCTTAGTCTCGCTGAGAGATGGACCGCTTAGTAGCCTGGATTCCTATTGCTGAAGAGGGGAGAAACTGCTTTCCACAGTATTCTATATGAGTCTCGCAAATGTAGAATAATCCCCCTTAGCTGTAGTACAGCTAGGATACCCTTCTGCCCACAAAAATGAGTCAACGCTGCGATTGAGGGACAACCAAGAACTGAGGACTGGGATGCCCAGCCTGCTTTTTATTTAGGTTACATGCACACAGGGCACTCCCAGGGGGGGAAGCATAAAATCCCCCATCACACATTTAGACAAAGCCCTTGGACAGGCCACCGCAGATAACAAGTACACACAAGAAAACAATTGAGTCCTTCTTATCACCTAGCAGTGAATGCTTATCACAAACTTAATTACAGTACACAATATGCTAGGAAACCTGCCTCAGAAAATAGTTTTCTCAAAACTGAACAGAGTTAACCCTTTATGAAATGATACTTGTTACAGTTTTCTTGGAGCCCTTCTTAGGCGCTGGCTTGGCTGGTTCAGGCATTGCTGCTGGGAAATAAGTTTCTTCACAACAAAATAACTAATGCTTCTGTAACAGTGCTCCCTTTCTGTGGAACACTCTGGCAGACACGGTCTGACCCCTTTTCGGGGCAGACTAAGGCTGTCCAGACCGCTGGTTATGCGGGGCTGAGGTCGGTTTGTCTGGACAACCCGTCGGCGTTGCCATTCTGTTTCCCAGGTCTGTAAGTAATGGTGAAATTGAAGGGTTGCAACGATAAACTCCAACGTAATAGCCTGCCATTATCTCCAGAGACCCGGTTCAGCCACACCAACGGGTTATGGTCGGTGACCAGAGTGAACTCCTGCCCATATAAATAGGGAGTCAATTTCTTTAATGCCCACACCAAAGCCAAACACTCCTTTTCGACCGCTGCATAGCTGACTTCGCGGGGCAGGAGCTTCCGGCTGATGTAGGCAACTGGATGCTCCCCTCCATCTTCGCCTACTTGGCTGAGGACGGCTCCCAGCCCGAACATGGAAGCATCTGTATGGACGATAAAACGTTTGTTAAGGGCTGGAGCCGCCAAGACAGGAGCGTTAATTAGAGCATTTTTGAGAGCCTGGAAAGCCGTTTCACAGTGGGGAGACCACAGGACCTGTCGAGGTAAGTTCTTCTTGGTCAAGTCAGTCAGGGGTTTGGCAAGTGTGCTGTAGTCTGGTACGAACCGTCTATAGTACCCTGCCGTGCCCAGGAAGGCTAGGACCTGAGTCTTAGTGATGGGGGTGGGCCAATTGGCGACAGCTTCTATCTTGGCCGGCTCTGGTCGCTGCTTTCCACACCCCACCCGGTGACCCAGGTACTGTACCTCGGCCATCCCAAAGTGGCATTTTTCTGGCTTCAGAGTCAGGCCAGCAGCCCGGATCTGATCCAGAACCATTCCCACATGAGCTAAGTGGTCCTCCCAGGACTCACTGTGGATCGCTATGTCGTCCAGGTAGGCGCAAGCAAAACTCTGGAAGCCATCCAGGAGCCTATCCACCAAGCGCTGGAATGTAGCTGGGGCATTCTTCATCCCAAACGGCATTACCCTAAACTGATATAAGCCGAATGGGGTGACGAATGCCGACTTGGGGATAGCCTCCGGGGCCAGGGGAATCTGCCAGTAACCTTTGCAGAGGTCAATAGTGGTCAGGTAATTTCCCCTGGCTATACGATCGAGTAGCTCGTCTACCCTGGGCATAGGGTAAGCGTCCGTCACGGTCTTTTCATTGAGCCTCCGATAGTCTACGCAGAACCGGGTGGTCCCATCTTTCTTGGGCACCAAGACAACTGGGGAGGCCCAGGGACTATCGGAGGGCTCAATTACCCTGAGTTGGAGCATCTCATCGATCTCCTTCTTCATTCCTATCCTAACTGCTTCGGGGATTCGGTACGGAGCCTGGCGCAAGGGAGCTTGTCCCGGAGTATCTACCTGGTGGGTGGTTAAAGTAGTGTACCCTGGCTTCGGGGAGAAGGTGAGGTGTTTGGACTGTAGGAGTTGGTTGAGCTGCTCCCTTTCAGTGGGGCTAAGTCGGTCTCCTATCTGAACCTGAGCCACTATACCTGTGGGGAGACTCTTTTCTAATAGGTCTGGAATGGGTAGACTGTCGGGGCCTTCCTGAGGGGAACAACATACGGCCGTCACGTTCTCTGGTCGCTCAAAATATTCCTTGAGCATGTTTACATGGAATGTCTTTCTAAGATTGTTGTCGTGGCAGCTAGCTATCACATAAGTGGTGTCTCCCCTTTTCTCTACGATCTGGTAGGGGCCCTGCCAGG